>NC_048893.1:97131886-97147595 GCF_011077185.1 Oxyura jamaicensis
TTTACTGCAGCACATATAACTAAGTCTACTCCGGAGATCTATCTATCATAGGGAAAAAGCCAACATGCTTTCCAGGCTCATTAAGTAATGGAGTTCAAAAACTGCCTGTCCTGTGCAAACAGTTAACTGAATAACGCCATTTATGTTCATATCAAATCTCTATCAAATAGATAATTTTACCTTTAAAATATTAAAACTTACATAACTTTTTTCATAAAGCTACCTATATTTACAAAGTTGTTTTAGAACTAACCAAGTGAATTTTTAATTGACAAAAAAAAAAAAAAAAAAACAGTATATTGATAGAAATCTTACTTTTGAGATGAGATAATGAACTTCAACTTCAGTATCTGTATTTTTCTGACTTTCCAATTATAATGTAGATATCCTTCAACCTGACAGAGTTCTAGCCTGCTACCATTTCAGGTTTTTCAGTGTCCATTTTTTTTTCCAAAAACAGAGAGGATGTCATTTATTCTAAGATGATATATTTCTTACATTTGAACACAACTGTCTGAAAAACGTGCACTAAAGCTTGTCCACCTAAAACCCAAGGGCTTGTAAACATTAACAGTACAATTCCAATCTCACATATTCTGTTATTTCTCATTGTCATAGATAATTTATAAAATTTATACCAAATCTAGATTAGAGAAAAAAATGAGAACCGTTTCATGGCAACTATTTATTCTGAACGTAAATAGTCAGCTTTTAAAAATAAAGGAGGCATGTTGCCAAACAGAGCAATTTTTATTTTTATTTTTAAGCATGCGAGGTTATCATTCTTATTAGGAGTGACATAAAGATAACAATGTAGCATAAGCAATATTACTAAAAGAAAAAAAGTGCTTTCATGCAAATGATTTCATAAAGTATAAGGAAAACAATTAATGCAATTAGAGATAGCAAAACATTTACTGATAATGCAGTTAATCAAAACTTAAAAGAATCTATCTATCCAGTAGTAGCTTCATTTAATTTCTTTTTATTCACGGAAAGACCAATATATACCCAGCACAAAAAGTGTCATGATGCAGGGGGGAAAAAGCACTTATGAACAGTTGTCTTTATCTCAGAAATCTTTCCACATTATTATTTTGCCTTTAGTCTGAAAAGCAGATGATTGAAAGAAAGGGATCTAATAATTCATTATGAGGTAATGGAAATTAATTTACTTTTTTTTTTCCACATGGATGCTCTAAACACAAATTTCTTGAATAGAGGAATGAAAGATCAAAGTTTCATGACATTCTTCATCTACTTTCCTCTTCCCAACATCTAACAACCCTTTCCAAAGTTATTTTTTTCCTGACTCCGTCAGACTTTTTAGCAATTGCTTTTATTTTTTTTTTTTCTTCAGTAAAAACATACATCAAGAAGTATTTTTCAGTTATCCGTAAAGAAATCACTCACTCAGTTATGAAATTATAAAAAACATTCTTTTCAAGCAAGGAAAGAAGGGAGAAAGTTTCAATACAAAATGAACAGCTATGCTAGCATAGCCTTGGGAGAAGCCTGGAAACTGCACTTTTGATTTGGGAACTTAACAAGGAAATGATCTTTGTTTTTCTTTCCTACACAGGAAATTTCAGTATAACAATTCTACAAAAACAGCAAATATATAATAATGGACAGATTTTGCTCTCAAATAGCTTCCAACCTACACAAAAGTGGCTGAGTATGGGTAAAGTGGGAATTTAGAGAAACAGTTACAGTTACTCATTTTCTTGTACAAGTAACATGCAACTAACATTCTCTGGATACTCCATCATGTCTCCACTGATGGCCAAAGACCAAATAAATTAAAAATACAGCTCTGTTATAACAGAAAGCTGTGTATTGTTGACATTTCAATCAACGTACAGTTTAGGTACTTTCTGAGTTACCCGTGTGTAATTGGCACTAATGGTCCTTTGGTAGATGTGTCTGTTAGTTTGTGCAATATTCACATCTGGGCAACCATAGCATCTTGCAAACAGGTGTTTCACAGTTTATTTCATTTTTGAACAGGCATTTCCTTTTGAACCAAGACTCTCAAGATTTTCATTTTCTTTAGCCAAGTTACTGTTTTATGAATAACATTTCTGTTCCTCTTTCCCACGTTCTCAATAATTGTTTACTACTGTTGCCTCTCTTCAAGGTCAAAGTGCATTAAGTTTAATCTCACCCAAATGGCAGTCTTTCCAACAGGATAATTATCTTGCTATGTAACTTCTGTACTTTTAATTTATGAATCTTCAGGATAATATGGCTCATTAAATTATAACTACACAATAATTCTCTCTTGTTGATTATGTTTTCCTTCTGAAATTCAGCATGATAATTAAACAAAAAGTTGATTTTTTTCAGAGGACAACCCATAGCATAGGACCATAGCATGACCAAGATCTATTTTTCCAAGTGGTAATAACTAATTTAGAGACATATTACTGTAGTAGTAAATAATTAAACTTATTCTTACATCAGTATTACTTTTTTAAACTTAAATCTCTGGAATCCCATAAGCAAAGACCTAGACATCAAAGATGAGGGGTACAATTGCCTGCTTCTCTCAGTCTAAAAAACATTCCTGAGACCTATTTGGTAGCTATCGCAAGTTACTGTAAGGTAAATGCATTCCTAGCTGTTCACCTCCAAGGGAAAAACAAGCATCATGCTTTGCTAACACTGTTGCTGGTCCTTTCTGTAGCAAGCCCTGGGGCAAAAACAGCATGAAGATTGAGCCATGTTCTCAAAGGTATAGGTTGTACTTGAATTTCCTTGACTCTTATGTAGGACCTTTACACTTCAAGTTCTGCCTACGTGAACTTGTACTCTGTATTATCAGCTGGAGAATTAGCAATTAGGTGCTCTAAAATTAGGCTCAAGGGTTGCGCAGCTCAGAAAAACAGAAGTCTATTGAATTTGTGAACATTGTTCCTGCATTAGTTATAAAATATTTCAAGATTGTCCCATTCTGATTATTTTGCAACTTTCACAGGATTTTTAACTTCATTTGAGACTCAAAAGTGATAAAAATACTAAACAATGTTTTCATTTCTGCAAATTCTCAGTGTCATGTCCATTTTTTCCATGATACAGCCTCAAGCTCTACTGTATACCCAAGGTCTCAGCACTAGCAGTATTTACTTTATCTTGGAATGAAACAATTTTCCCCTTAGGCTTCAAAACTGTGGCATTCAGAGAGCAACTGACTCTCCAGTTAAAGATCAGAGCAGTTCTGCCTGTAATTGACCACTTCCCTTGAAGATTACAATTCACACACACTTTGAGAAGAGATGCCCCTGGATTTGATATGGTAAGAGAAAGAAAATCCCTTTTCGGCTCTCTTCCTGTACCTCACAACTGAAGAAAGAAGGCTACTCAGGAATCCTTGACACATGCAGTTCCCTGCCATCCATGCTGCTGAAATTCTACCACTCTGGGAACAGAGTCAGACACGTGCGTTGGCCTTTTATTTAATGATCTGGGTGATCTGTAATGGAAAAATAGACATATGGAGTCTTCCTTTTCTATGTAGCTCTATTTCACATAAAGCTGGGCCTGAAATCCTGCACCAAAAAAAAAAGGCTTAAATAAATTGCTTTGTATTTATGAGTTGCCTCCACACTTAAGGGTCCCTCTGGTAAATCTCAAGAAAGAAAATTAGAAGCACTTTTGAATGCCTTTTTTACAAAACTAATTCCTAGGAAATTAAGGAAACTGAAAACAAGGGAAATTAAATCTGAAATACATAAAGAAAACATTAATTATGAAGTGTGAAGGAAGAGTCATTCAAAATCAATTCAAGAAGGATTAAGTGAAAAACATGGAAAGTCAATGCTCACATTAGTGCTGTAATGATACCCTTCTAGAATGCTTTAATTTAATTTTTAAAAAATCTAGGTTCCAAAATGAATTGCTTTTAAGCGAGCAAAGTGTTGGACCAACGTACAAGCAATTTTGACAGGGCTTGTCACAGAATAGCCCAAGAATCACATCTTGCTGTTAAAAAAAAAAAAAAAAAAAAAAAAAAAAAAAAGATAAGCCCACGTATCAAAAGAGTTTAAGACTAAAAAGTTTAAGAAGTTTAAGACTAAATGATGTTACAAAACTTGCCACAATTACACTGTTTTCAGTTCTACTCCCCACTGGTTCATGGCTCTGAGAGAACAGAGACCAAATTTGACCTTATCAATCCCTATCACTCTTGTTACCTGAATGCAGAAGAATATCCATCTATAAAGTTTTTAACTAGGTATGGCCAGAACAATTTCTATCACAACAGAGCTATAACTAGGGACATTTAATTTCCAGTAGTAAAAGATGAATTGGCCTCCTATGTGTTTGAAGTTCAGACTTGGACACATTTTTAAATCAAGCTTGAAAGTGATCTGAATTAACCACCCAGCACAATTTCAGTATTGTGACTACTGCTCTGAAAATAAGGGATTTTATTAGATATGTAAGTTCACTTTTATTCTGGAACATACATAGATGTGGCATTACACATTTTCCTCTGAAATGGAAGGCACAGTAATGAGGATTTATTTTAATCTTCCAAAAAGAATGCTTTTTCTTCATCTCTTACTCTTGTAAACATGGGGTATGGAAAAGCCATTAAATCAAATAAAAATAACGCTAATATATCACTATTGCATCCAGATTTCAAATTTCTTTTTAAATTCAGGTGTGAATAAATAAGAAAAAACGCACACCACAATTTAATTTTCTTGAAATACTGGAGAAATCAAGTATTATTTTATATATTCTTATAAAGAAGAATGGTATAGCAAACTAAATTATGGAAGCTAGACCACTAAAAAACTATTATTAAAGAAGCTCACAAAAAATCACTATGTACAACAGTGCATTGTTATATTCCCACTATATTTGACATACTGCAAGTAGCAACAAGTGTAAGTACATTTAACCACTGTGACTGTCTGGTGTGAATTTGGCTGTATTCCTATTGTTCATGTTTCATGTGAAAAGGTTTTTAAAAGATACTGAAAGGAAATTAGGTCAAATAAGATGTACTGTATTCTATGAATAAAATAGCTACACATTTTCTGAAAAAAAAACGCCTATTTGTGTCAGGAATGCTTTTATATTTAGTAGGATGCTGTTAATAAATTCAAACCACATATCTGCAAATGGTTCAAATCAGTCATTGTCTCCACCACCACACACAGACAGGACAGCAGTGATGCAATTTAGCTCAAATAAGGTACCACAGGGGAAGAGCAATCAAAAGCCTACTGCTAACTGATGCCAGGGAGATCTCCATCCTTTTCTGCAACTTCTTTGTTCTCCTTTGAGGGAATGGACTACCAACAGGTCAACACTAATCTATTCTAAATTACTACCAATTCCATAGTCTTCCAAAATCTAACAGTCAAGGGAATGCAAAAAGGGGCTACTGTCCTCATATTATCCATAAAACATGCAGCTTCAGTAAAAACTAATTAAAAACTAAGAACTAAGATGAAACAGAATGTGAAGTGTCATTTTACTGTAAGCAGACTCCAGTTTTGGGTTACCAAGGGCAGTCCTCCTTACTGGTTAGTTTACTGCACTGGTACTTTGTAACTACAGCTCACAGAATTCCAAGGAAAGAACCCTTCCTTACACATGCAGCCTGATAATATATGAAGGAGGGCATGAACGGGAGGGTGGGGGAATACAACTTCACCTCCCAGCATGTGAATTGCATGGTGCTTACTGTAAAACCCAAGAGATACGGTGTTACCCAATCTTACTATGCAAAATAGTTAGGAGAGAAATTTAGAAGGTCTTCACAACTGAATGAATACCAAAGTAGTTTTTCAGTTGTTTGCTTGCTTATTTTTTTTTCTCCTTTAATAACAGTTTTATCAGATCTCCCCATTACTGACACCACGACAATTGTGAATTAGTTCCACATTTGCCTGAACATCTACTTAAATTTATAAATCTCAAGCACAGCCCTTGCTCCCTGCTCTTCAGAGTGACACTCTGAGGCTCCTCTGATCTCTCTCCAAGGGCAGCTGCTTCACACCCTTGATGATACTAATAACGTTCCACTCCACCCTCCCTAATTTCACCAAATCTATCTTGAAAGGAAGAAACCAGACTGTGCTACACATTGTGCTCAAGAGACGGTTCTAGGAAGTTTTTAATGCAACCAGCAAAAAATTGCCCTGTGTATTCTTCTTGGTGGCACTCTTGATGATACCTAAGAGCGCTTTTGGTTTCTTGGCTGTACACTAAGGTGATGACTTCAGAGAACCTTCAAGAAAAACTTCAAGAATCCCCTCCTGAGTTTTGGAGTGGACACCAGCTCTGAATTCAAGCATGCAAAAACATTTTTTTTTTCCTGTGATGTATTACATCCATATAGACTAAAACTCACCTACCACACTTCTACCCAATCAGTTTTGTGAGATCTTCCTGGAAATCCTTTTCATCAGTGTAGCATTTGACCACTCAGAATGGCTTAGCATACATCACTAGCTAACTTGGATCTTCCCCCCAACCCTCCTTCCCAAAAAGGTGACCCTCATCTTGTTGGTGTGAATTTTTAACACCTAACTTACCTGTTTAGCCTATTTTTTTTTCCAAATTTACTCTTATTTATCTCCTCTGACCCACCCAAAAAAAAAAAAAAAATCTAGTCTTGAACTCTCCCTGGAGTTTTCAGTGGTAAAGATTGATGCGTGGCCTTATCACCTGAGCACTCCTTTTAAATCAGATAGAAGGTGGGAATTCTTCAGAGAACGGGGGTTTAGATCACAAGCGGTCTTGCCTTCTGATTCCTTAAAATATGCTTTTAAATGGTAGATCTACATAGTAACAACTTAACGTATACATTTTTATAACACAGGTGACGATTATTAAGCAGATCAATTGAATTGGCTGTCTTTTTGTGGCACATAGCATTGAAAAATACTCAAACCAACATAACTGCTAAAAATGCATGTGGATAAAGGAAAAAGCAGACTTGTATTGCTGGCGGTGGACATGATACAGTTTAAAGCCATGTGAAAGTCAAAATTAAGGTGAATTATTTGCCATCACTATCATGAAATTGTTAAATGTTTCTGACTTACTTGTTCTGATTATGCCCTCATGATGTAATAACTCAGAATTTTAATCCGTGTTAGTTATAGGAAGTGACCTTTGAAAGAATCAAAGTTATGGTACGCTGGTTTACTTATTATGACTTCTGGAACATAATACAAAAATTGGACACTTGCATGTGGCTTATTCCTGGTCTATTTTTATTAATTTCCTTTTAAGGCTAAAATTGATAAAATACAAAATGTGAGGTTCAGCTATTCCTCACTTAGAGACCTACTTTCCTGACTACACAGAAAACAGTTTTATGAAATATAGTGTTTGACGTGGTATTATACTTAACAAAAGCTTATAAATGAAGACATGGAAAATTTTTTATAAGTTTTGTAAATTTTCTAAGCTTATTACATGCCCTAAAATTATAATGAAGTAGATTGTGGTGTGATACAATCAAAAGTACTAATTTACAACATCTAATAAAGCAGATAGTAGTAATTATGCTGGTTTTATGCCAATACCATCCCTGATTACTAGACAGGCACATACAGTAACATCAGCTGGTTGACTGACTTGTATTTATTTCTTAATATGTTTTGTACCTCACCCTCCACTCTCAACTCAGTACACAAAAACTGTTAGGGATCATCAGACTTCACAGTTGACTAGAAGATTATTCAGCTAAGAATGAGACACCAAGCAAAACAACCTCATTAACAAACAAACAAAAAAATAAAACTATTTCTTCAAGGCTTTCTCTCACATTGAAAAAAAAAAGACAAAGAAAATAGTTATGTTTTTATTAATATAAAAATGTGGAAATGAAGAAAATTTTCAATCATAGTATTTGATTAATGTATATAGGAGTTTCCTCTACAAATATTTGACTATAGGTGAACTGTAGATAGTTTGTGCAAGTGAATGTTGCAATTCCATTTAAATAATTTGAATTACTCCCCACTGTAAAATCAAACATATAATGCAAAGATTATACATTTATGTTGTTCCCATTCACATAAAAAAAATACACAAAAAAGTTTCATTTACATGTTGTCTGCAACCAGAAGAGTGATATTGGACTCCTGTTTCACTATAATTTTAAATTCTTAACAGATAATTTGATATAGTCCTTCACTAAGATTTGAATTTATTTCCTAACTTGAGGCAACACAATTCAAGTGTCATCAACAATATACATTTTGCCATCAACAATGTCATTAGTGACAGGAAAATACGCAAGAATAACTAATTCTCTACTTGCTCAAATTGCCATCTAGCTAATCTGGACTAAATCTTGAAATGCAGATTCTATTTTACTTCTTAAGCACCACAACTCTGTGTATAAACAGATGGGCAGTCAGAATAGGCTGGAAAATACAGCAAATATCTGCCCAGCAGCCCACAGAATGCTTTCCATGTATACTATACGTATTTCAAGTATTACTGTCCTTTAGTGGTATGAGACAACAACCAGCTTTTGACAGACTGGGAACTGATAAGGTGGCTTGATCCGAGTCAAATTGAGAAATGTACTCTCTTAAGACATATAAAATCAGTGTGCCTTTACTAGATTAAAGCAAATCTTGTTAATATATCTGAGTTAGCAGTAACTGTTGCTATTAAAGTCAAACTATGGAACTGAACTGATTATAAAAGAGACTCGGTGAAAACTTCATATATGCACACAACGTTTTTACAACAGTGAAATCCAGGATGAGTACTTTGCCTTTCATTCCCACAATTCCAGTACTATTTTCTGAAATAAAAAAAAAAAAAAAAGATGTTGTAGTAGTTTATACGTATGTACATTCAAGTGATGTAATTGATACTTAAGGTCTGTGGTATGTCCATGGTTATCAAAAACAGAAACTACTAATTTATGTCACAGCTTCTTAATTAGAGTAAAGCAGATTCATTCAACAGCACAAAAATGCAACAGGCCTCTACATAATTTTTTGTAGAAGCAGCAAGAGCTCATTGTGATCTATGAGCTTAGTTTAAATTAAAGTTTTGGACCACAATTTGGAGAAATCAAAGAGGCAGGTTAGACCTAAGCACTTGCTTGCAAAATTCACCAACACCTGAGATTTTTGTTCCCCTCTCCCACATTCAAAACAAAACTCAGAAAATGTTACTCCATATGATAGCTGACAACCATCATGTGTAAACATAATTAAGGTGAATATATCCCCGAGCACAGCAACTAAGTTTATATTATTTCAATAAATTTGTGACTCATATTACACTTGTATCAATATAATTGTGTTGGAGTTAGAACAATTAGAGAAGACTCTGCTTTTAAGCTCTCCATGTTACTCCTGTGCCTCTCTTGCCACACGCTGTCTGACTAGTCCCAGAGCCTATATATAATCTACCTACTGTCATACAAGCTATATAACTTCTCCAGAGCTATTCTGCAACGTGTCACCCAACTGTACAGCACAAAAAGAATAATATGAGCAAGGCAATTTGAATCCTGTACTTCCACCCAAAAATCCAACCGTTTCTTCTCATATAAACACTTCTACCCTAACATACCTTCTCTCCACCTTCCACATCCTCCTCCTCTTCTTTCACCCATAATCACAACTGAGCTGCAGTTTCATCTGTCTGCCACACTGCAACAATTATTTCAAAAATACCTGTGTGCTGATGGATGAACAGGTACATATGTGATTAGCCTGCAGGCCAATCAAAGCAGGTAACTGTAAACCTCTGCTCTGGAGGCACAAATAGGAGATTTTGCTTTCTACCAAAACTACACAAGTAAGCAAGATGGTAAAAAATAAAGAGGGGTGGGAGAGGTGGGCAGGAAACAACTACACATGGATGAATAAATAATAAATTTCACTTCCAAAGCCATCAGTAGTTGAGATTAGAAATCAAGAGAAGTAGAAAAACCTAAAAAGACTCATTAAAAGTTACAAAATCATCATCTGGAAAAACAGTAGTCCCTGACATTTTCATCTTAGGAAAGCCTGAACATCACAACCTCAGCATAACCAAAACAACAGCAGCAAAAGTAGACTAAAACTGTCTGCACTGTGGGCAGCCAAAATGTTATTCATCCATTTAGTATTTCTGCCTTCTTACTAAATTGGTTGTTATAAGTTGCAACCTAATCAGAAATACTAATTAAAAGATTTCCAGAATAATGTATAAAATTATTATTAGGCTGGATTCAAGCAAGAAATCAAAACAAAAATCTAACCTCACAACAGCATCCAAGCTAAGTCTGAAAACACTGCCTTTCCTGTATTTTGAGAAAACTTAGTTTATAGCTACTTCTTATTAAAATAGATTCTTTTTTTTTAAAAAAAAAAAAAAAAGTCATCTTATGTAAACTTCCATTTCAGAAAGCTAGAACTCAATTCCCAGCACAAACTCGCATATAATTCAACACTAGAGCAGCTTCTCAAATGTACTTTATAGCATTATGACTAAGAGGTAGCTGAATTGATTTTCAATTCAAGTGAGAAATCAAGTTAACCTCAACCTCCCAACAGAGAAGTGCATTCTAGTAGAGTATGGGAAAACATCTAAAGGTTTCTGTGGTTAACACAAAACCCAGTTGCTAATGCAACAAAAAAGATACTGCAAAAGTTCAATCTGCCTTCTAAAGAATCTCCAAATATCACATTTCCAGGGATGAGAGATGGTGTCCTTCCCCACCTGATGAGGATCTGGCTACAATATATTTGACATTTCCAGACTATCATATATAAGTAGGAGAAACTGGCAACAATGCAGATGCTTGACTTCTCACAGTACAATGACACCTGGCCTGGATGGGACATCTCCACAACATCACAACACACTCTGACTCTCAGTGTAACATCTTCATTATTGTCATCATCAAGGCCATGTCAAGCCCAAATCACAATTTAATTTCCCTTCTCTAGTACTTAGCAAACAAGCAGCAGCTAAGATAATGAAAGCCAAGAAAAACATAAAAAACATTGAACAAGAAGTAAGAAACGCTTCAGTGTGCTCAGGGTAACAAAATGTGGTTATGGATCAAAAAAGATACTTGAAAACCTAACAAATAAAATTAATTACTTGAAAAATGCACCAAAGAAACACTATCCTTTTGATGCAACATATCCAAAAGGATGAAAAATTTAGATTCTCCTACTCATCTCTTAGGAAGAACAGCACCAACAACAAACAGGAACTTCAACTACAGGTTCACTTTACTTAAGAAGTACGAAGATCACACTGCAAAATGGCAGAATGATAAAAATGGAAAAAGTGTCCTTCAATTTCGTAATGGCCAGGAAGAGTAGAAAAACTCTTTGAAGGCCAGCCTATTCAGAATACTAAGTCTCAAAACATCCAGAGTATTAGTAGGCTTTCCACTGTATTATTACTGTTCATGTTATTTACCTAAAGGTTTTACTTCTCTTGAGAAAATAAAGTTGACTGTGGCTGATCCACTTAGCATTTCCCATGTTGGAAGGTTAAACTACTGCTCAGTACCAAGGTTTCCACAATGGGAAAAAATAAAAATGGGCCAGCTGGATTAGTTGAATGTTTCAGAAAAACATGTTTTCAGAAATTGATTTTTTGAACACAGAAGAATGAAGCAGTTAAAAAAGCAAGATTAACGAGCTATACTCTTGAGTGAAGCTAAAACCACAGAACCTGACTTTAAAAGATAAAACGCTTGCTGACTATTAAAAAGCTTCCTAATTCACCTGGTATCATCTAAATAAATTCAAGAACAAATATTTTCCGTTCTTCTCACAAATCAAACAACTGATCAAAACTGTTTCTTATTATTTTACAGCAGTTAAGTTCTAAGAGATTACCCATGAATGAAAGAGAGCTATACATTCAATGTAGCATTCATTTGTACTGTTCTTGAAGGATTTAGTAACTACTCACTGAACAACACATTCCGGTTCACACTGAGAAAATTGGTTAATTGTTGAGAAAACAATAAAAAACCACTTCTACATTAAATATATACATATATATTCAAATGTGTATCTCCTTCCTGAAACAAGCATGATTTCAACTAAAATCAAAGACAGTATCTTGGATGAGCACATGCAGACTGTATGTTGTCTATCACATTTTTCTTAATATATAAAAATACCTCTCATTGCCAGAAGACTTTTTTCCCTAAACCTGAATGAGATATCTTTGGAATCCCTATAAATATGACATTGCCACACTCTTGGCACAGTGTGTTTTTTGTTTTGTTTTTAAAAGGTTGTATTAATTTCTTTTTTAAATGAATGGAAACGAGGAGAAAATGGTGTGAAACTGAATTTCAGAGAAGACTAAACAAACAGGATTACCTAAATACTGTTGTCTCTTAGAAAAATAAAAATACTGGAAACTCTAGAAATCCAGTCAGAATCTGAGGAAAATACATTAGTATACAATTAAAAATAATAATAAAAAAAAAGCCAAAACCTCAGATAGAATTGAAGGACATATGAATATTATATTATGGCATATTTGAATGTCTGGGATAAATTTAGACTCTCCTGTGTTTTAATGCTTAGTGAGATGAACTACTTCATAAGGGTATGGAAATTATCCAGCATAACTAACATTCACACTCAAATTAGAGAAAAAACACCTTTACCTTAACCTATTTTCTCCTCTTTGGGTAGTCCTAAGAGGCAAGCTAAACCAGCACTTTCTGACATTCTCTGAAGGTATTTTTTACATAAGAATACCCAAAACAAGCTGCAAGGAAAGCAAGCTCATGGGCTCCTCGGTTTTCATGCATTTGTATTCAATTTTATTATCCAAACTATCTGAAATCACTGCGTGTATTACTGACTATATACGTGCAGATATTTTATCCTTAAATTAAAAGTTATAATTACAGTTAACTTAAACTGAAATTTAAGCACAGTAACAATAATAAAACTTCATGGCACTGCACCCCTGAACACAGCATTCAGTGTCATCTGATGGTTTACTTCACCTCAGTATAACCCATTAGCAATAGTGGCAAACAGTATCAGCAGAAAGATGTGTCCAAGAAAACCAAATCTATTCTAGAGTTCTACTTGTAAACTAAGGTTTCGCCTTTTGTAAAAAAAATAATAATAAAAAACCAAACATTTCTTTTCACTGCTACCTAATGATACCCTCTACTAAAAACAATTTTATTTAAAAAGAACAGGTGCTGCTTTTTGGTCTGGCCTGGATTTTGTAAGCCTCCACACTGAGTATTCAAAAATTGCTTCTCCTATTTGCATATACACGTATTTCATTAAGCATATAACCAGCACATTATGATTTCTGTTTATTCCTCTTGAATTATAAAAAAAAAAAAGAAAATCCATTTTACTGCTTTTGTTGACAGCAACACTAAATGAAAAAGCATGCATAAAAACATAGGAAATGATTGTTTCTGTGTAATGTAACTTCCACAGTGGGCTTTGCAGGTCTCCTCCTTACATTAATCCCTTAGAAGCTAATCAAAAAAAAAAAATATATATATATATATATTTTTTCTCCTCTCCCAAGCTCTCCCCAAGTGTGTTTAGATGAATATAAATACAAACTATAATTTAGTGGACTTCTATGTCAGCAGTCTGATTATCATCCATTGAATCTCTTGCTGCGATAAGAATATTCCCATCAAATGTTGTTAGCTCCTTAAAAATGCAGAGCTGATGTACAGCTGTGAGCTGTACAAGAACTCCTGCACCTTTTGAAGTAGTATGCTGCTCAGCAGCAACACAGAAATGTAGCAGAAACAGGACACCATCTCAGCCTACCACTCTTACAACTACCTTGCAGCTACCCTTGTCTGATAACTGTTTCAGCTACCTCATTTTCATCTCTGCGTGATACAGTCTGCAGGACTTTAAAAGGAGAAAAAAATTACAAACACTTTTTCATCAAAATTGTTTTTTTTTTTTTTTTTTTTTTTAGAACAGTTTGAAAATGCTTTCTAAGTTTCAAAAATGTTGCCATGATTTTTCCATGTGATTGTTTTAATTTCTTTTATTATTTTTATTTTTCCATTTGATTTCTGTTAAATTCTGAAGTAAAACACTGATGTTTCAAAATCATAGAGGAATCATCCAGAATCAGCTGGGCAAAAAGCCTTCAATATACCAGAAAATGAAATTATTACAGTGTCATTTCTATAGTAAACAGGTCTTATCCTGTATTGGAGTGAAAGTTAAACAGCAGAATTTCCTACGAAGAGAATTGTTTTCTCATTCTGCTAAAAATAAGTCTGAAGAAACAGTGATGCTTCCTTTCTGCCCTCCTCTGCCCGTCTCCCAGTCATTCATTGCTGTTATCCACATGCCATCTTGGACTACACTCTAGTAAAATAGATGCTGTAAGCATCCCAGAAGCATCTGTATTTTATTGGTTTTGATCTCTGGTAACTTATTTAAAAATAAATAAATAAATAAAAGATTTCTACAGCTAAATGTTCCTTTATTGGTTTCCCATCCTTAATTAGCTACTTGAGACAACAATTTTTCAGACTTACAAATTATGTGAATTGACTTATTGACTTTGTCTATAGATGAAAAAAACATTTCTAAAGGAATTAAGAGAGTAAAATTTCAACTGTTCCTTTACCTAAGAAAAAGCACATACCAGAACACAGAATATGACACAAAAGATATGTCAATGATGCTTACCAAACACATCATCGTAGTTACAGGCATAATTAACAGACAGAAACAAGTAGTTGTCCTGTATAGAGAGCACAAAAAAGGACTGATTTATAAAGGGTGCTAAACAAATGTATGCAAAGACAACAACTAAATCTAGACAGTATTTACTGGGAATTTCTCTTGGTTCCTGGAACAAATTGTGATTCAGTTGTTACAGCCAAGGTATGCGGAGCAGTGAATGGGAGTTTGAGGAGTACATCTAAATAAATTTGGTAGCATAAACACAGTAGCAGTCTTACATGTCAATATGCAGTGCAGTTGCTGAAGGGCAATAGACAACCACACTCTTAATGTGCAGTATAGACAGACTTTGCAAAACACTGCATGGTGAAGTTGAAATTTGGCTTCTCTCCCAGCTCTACCTGAAATAGCCTTGTGCAAGCTGTCAGTCAGCCTGGGTGAATGATGGATCCCAAGGCAGGAAACCTTGGCTTATAATAAGGGTTGTTAACAGCAGTCTGTAGAAGATTTGGGACTACTATAGATAACCTCTAAGATCAAAGTTCACGGAATTTTCCAGTAGGCTACAGTGCACACTAGGGAACAGGTTGAATCTCCCAAAAAGCATATGAAGACTTGAACATTTTTATACCATTGTGATAATTATTTTGAGAATGCCTCTGCAACTGGCAAGCCTAGAACTGCAGTACGTGCTAAAGATGGCAACACTGAACTCAAAACAGATGTCATTTCAGGCCATCCAGTCAAAGCATTAAAACTTCTCTTAGACCAAACCAGCAGTGCACTTATCTTCTATCACACTTACATCGTACATCTCTTAATTCACTTTATGTACTACATCTGACATTACGCATTTATATAATTAGAAGTCCAGAAAAAGACCATCAGGTTTCTCAAACAAGTCATGGAGAAGATCTCTGCAGGAGCAAAGTTCCACACAAAGAGCATTTACCAAGCCCAGAACAACAGAATGAAGAACAACAATGAAGCAAGGCATGACAACTGTCCCCATGAGAATCCATGATCCCATGGATGGCAGCCCC